>NC_056745.1:549043463-549075963 GCF_019279795.1 Protopterus annectens | reverse complement strand
CTTCTCCTTAGAGTTCAGAATCTCCACAGTCTGATTCTGGCTGATTCAGACATATATGGCTTTAATTATCTTCTTCAGTCTTTCATTTACCTTCCTTGAGATGTCCTGGAGATCATAATTTGTATCCACCAACTCTCCATGTCCTTGTAAATTAACTAGTTAGAGACTTTTTCCTAGCTTCTAACATGCTTGACCCCTGTCTCCTATATAACCTCACATTTGATAACCTCGTTTACATAGATTATACCATCTTCATTCCCCCCTTTTCTAGCATTCCTGTACAATTTATACCCAGACAGCTCCATGTCCCTCTCCTTTTTTGTCCAGTACTGCTGTGATAATAGCAACCTCCAAACTCCCCTCCTGCAACACTACATGTAGCTCCCAAAGCTTATTAATAATTACACAGAAATGTAGGAACAATGCTAGGCAAGTGATCATGGGGACCATAAGATGCCTAGTCATATACACATTTAAGCAGAGACATTTAAACATTACTGCCTCCCCTTTATAGTGCTCACCTTTCAAATCACGCAGATCTATATGACAAGTCTATAGTAATCTTGTGTCTACCCATCTAATCATCAAGGACAGCCTTAAAGGTAGTCAAAGTAATACTTTGTTTAAGGTATAGTGATAAGTTATTTCACAGGCTGGGAATACCTTACTTAGGAACCTACTCTTTCAGCAAGTCCTGTTTATTTATTGATGTGGATTGTGCTAGTGCTTGTAAGGACATTAGCTTAGCAAAGAAGCAGGAGGTCCAACAGGACAGTGTCTTTCATGGTTAAAAAAAGTAAGATGCAGCTAACCTCAGAGCAGCTTGTAGGCTACTGCATATAAAAAGAGTTGTGCTAATACAGTTTTATAGTTGAAGGGCTTAAGGCCTTTAAATAGCTTAGATAGAAGTGTTTGAGGCCTTATCAGTAGAGAATAATGTGCCTGGATTTGTACATATCAAAGCAGGCAGTGTATTTCATGGTGTTTTATAAGTGAGGAGTACAATGACAGCGTACTTTCTTTGGATGTTAATGCTATTCCCTTGACAGTTAACTGGGTCAAATAAATGGTTCCTGTTTATGGTGGATATGATGATTGTATGAGAAAAAGTTATCCACATAAATAAACAGGTCTCTCATGGCAGTAGATGTCTGAAGAGAAGTACCATTTTTAACATGTGAGGTGAGAACAGCGTTATTCCTTTATGTTTCTACTCTGCACTTCTTTTTCATTTAGCTTGAGACCCTTATTGTTGCACCAGGTATGTACACATTCCAAACTTGCTGAAGTTGTTTATTATCAGTGGATGTGCACATTACAGTGCTTAGCCTACAGTAATCAACAAATTTGGTCAACCGCTCTTCTGGGATACTGGCCTGGGTGTCTTCAAAATAACTGCCAAACAAGAGAGGGCACAGCACCAATGATGATGATGATAATAATAATAATAATAATAATAATAATAACAACAGTAATAATAATAATAATAATAATAATAATAATAATAACAACAGTAATAATAATAATAATAATAATAATAATAATAACAACAGTAATAATAATAATAATAATAACAACAACAACAACAACAATAATAATAATAATAATAACAACAATAATAATAATAACAACAATAGTAATAATAATAATAATAATAACAACCACCCTATTTGTTAACCAAGTAGGCCCACTGGACACAGAATCCCTTTTCAGAGACTACCTGGGAGCAATCCAAAACCACCAAAGCAGAACGACAAATTATCCAGATGAAAAAACCCAGTAATATATCCTTTATTAAAAGCACAAAAACCTCTCTAGCACCTCAGCATAAAGCCTTCCAGGAGATAACAATAGTAAAAAAGAACACCTCTTATAAAGGTGCATCAATTACAATTAAACAAATAAAACAATTAAACAATCTAGTGCAACTAACTCTTTACAATAAATATTTCCAATTGCATTCCTGATTTAATCCACCAGGTGTCAAAGTATTATACTTCAAAATAAAAACTGCTTCTTTAAATAGTAACTTATTTTTTAAACAAGTTATATTTGTTGCTTTAACTTGTTCAAGAATGCAACCTCTCAATTCTGAATAAGCTCTAATGTACAAAATTAAAATGGGAAGCAACAGGACTTTCCATCTTATTATTTTTAATATCTCAAATGTGTTTCTGCACTCTAACCTTAAATGACCTCTTACTCTCACCTATGTAGAAAAGATTGAAGGGGCACTTAAGGGCATAAATAATACCTACAGCATTACAAGTAAACTCTGCTACTGGTCTAAATTTTAAACCATTAATTTTATCAAAAAATCTAATAACATATGGGCAAACTGAACAATTTCCACATGCCCAGGTACCCAACCTAGCAACCTCATTTCTCACATTTACATCAGGTAAAGAAAAAGTTGCATGTACTAACATATCTTTTAAATTACGGCCTCTTTTAAAAGAAATCAAGGATACATGCCATACAGTTTTTAATTTATGTCTTCCCTTCACCAAGAAAGACCAATAATATTTTATAATAGCTATAATCTCATCAGAAAGTATATTAGAAGAGGTAAAATAAATGTTCCTACCTTCTTGATTTATTATTCTCTGCAGTGTATTATTATTATGTTCACTACTGTTCCTTTTATCCATCTCTGGAAAACATAACTTCTCTAAAGCCTTTTTAATAACTTCCAAGGCATATCCCCTATTTTTAAACATTTGACAGGAATTAAAAATGTATTTTTCTAAAATATCAGGTTCACTACATAACCTACTAACTCTTAATAACTCACCATAAGGTAGGGAATTCAAAATATGAGCTGGATGGCAACTACGTCCATCCAAAAAATGGCCATCATCACCAAATTTTCTATGTATACTAGTAATGATTTTTCCATCTCTAATATTACCTTTTAGAATCAAATCCAAAAAAATAACAGAACTACCACTTTGTAAACCTTCAAACCGTAAACCTAACTGATTAGAATTTAATATATTAACAAAATCTTGTATTAATGAATTACCCCCCTTGCATAAAAAAATCAAATCATCAATAAACCTAAAATAATGAATTACATACTTTTTAAAGAATTCTAATCTATATAAAAAAATAATTTCAAAATTTCCCATCACCAGGTTAGCATACATTGGGGCAAAAGGAGCCCCCATGGCTATACCTTGTATCTGCTGATAGACTACCTGATTAAATTCAAAATAATTATTAACTAAACTAAAATAAATTAATTCAATAATATAATTTGAAACTGGACTATCACCCAAAAAGAATTTAAGAGCCTCAATATCTATTGAATGTTTAATATTTGTGTATAGGCTCTTAACATCTAATGTAATCCAGTAACAATCTTTTTCCCAAGACACACATTTAATCTTATCTAAAAAATCAAAAGAATCTTTTATGTAAGAATCTAGAGTTATTACAAATTTAGTTAAGTAACAATGCAACATGATTCCAATGTTATGCAAAAAATAATTACTAGCTGCTACTATGGAACGACCCGGTGGATTCACTAGATCTTTATGTACCTTGGGTGAACAATAAAATTTAGCCAAAGTACAATTATCTGTGCTAAATTTCACATCTAAATCTTTTTTAGACAAATATCCAAGTCTAAAGCCTTTTAACAATGTCTTTAAAACTTTTTATAGCTTGTTCATATTCAACAACACTGGATACTTTATGCACATTTCTCATGTTTAGATGATCCATGCACATTTTTAAATATTGAGTAAAATGAAGTACCACTATTTTATTACCCTTATCAGAAGGTTTAATAACTAAATCTTTTCTCTTGCTCATATTTTGTAAAGTTTGCCACTCTCTTTTACTTAAATTATAACATATAGCATTTTTGTTGCCCCAAAATTTCATAAAAATATCATCCACTGAATGAAGTACTATTGATGAAAAATGTGAAATTCTTTCATGCCTAAAAGGCAGAATGAAAGTACTTTTAACTGGTACCTTCACAGTATCTAATAGACAATAGGCATTTGCTTCATCATTACAATCCGATAGGGAAGAATCACATGTAAAAAAACCTTCACCAGAATCTAAGTCACTATGTTCATCCAAAACTTCAATGTGTATATCCCTTTCAAAAAAATCACACAGATGTAATTTACGTATCAATTGGAAAATTTCAATATAGGTGATATGTTTCCTAGGAAGAGCAGTAGGTATAAATTTCAGACCGCAATTTAATATGGCCATCTCACATTCATTTAAAATATGACCAGACAAATTTACAACAAAACTGTTTTCACTATTCTTTACAACATCCTCTAATGATGACAATATGTTATAAACATTAATATTTAGTCCGTTTCTGGAGGTTATTGTACCTCTGATATTGTCCATTTCTGTTATTGTCTGTACGCTCTCTCTTTCTTCAATAATTGTCTCGCTGGTTCCAAAAATTGCTACGTAAGTATTCCGGGTCTTGTGGTCTTGGCAATGAAGGAAAATTACCTGCCTCCTCTTCTGATTCTCTCATACTACTAACTGCTTCCGAAGATGCAAAAGAAACGCTATGTTTTGAATTGGTTCCACCCACACGTTGCCGCCTCTGTTGGTTACGTTGAACTAATTTCTTAAAGGCATAGCCACTATTATAGTCATGTATGTCTCTTTCAAGTTTATTAATCTTTCTTTTAATAATATCATTGGAAACCTCTTCCAGCTTCATATTATAGCTGCCCAATATTTGATTAAACTGTTCCAAATTGAACTGTAGAGTCAAATTGGTGCAACCGGTCTCTATATCTTTTTTTTATTTTACGTTGTTTAACTGTATCTCTCTCAATGAGAATATGTAAACATTCCATTACACATTTGTGAGCTGCCAGAGCCCACCTGGTTTCAAATTGTTTATCTATTGCATCAGTGGCATCAAATGGAGTGGTAGGTGAATTAACAAAACGTAGCCCTCTAGGTGTTATATCGAGGTCTATATAGCGTTGTAGACTGAGGATGTTAAAATGTAAAGAATTCTCTTTAAACAATAATTTTTCAAGAGAGTCTAAAGAGTCTTGTATTTCCAAAGAGACATTTGCCACATTAGGTCAACCTACACATTGAAAGGGGTTAAGTGGTCTTTTTTTAACCCCCTCCACCAGAACACGTTCCCAAGATTTAACAGCATCATTAGTTTTAGGCATAGAGGTACCTTCTGGTTGAATGTCTCTCACCTCTCTAGTCTCTCTAGACTGGCCCAAATATTGTTCCATGGTTGTCTGACCTCGTTCTACCCAGTCTTCACGAAATATTCGGGGAAGTTGTATAAAGGAAAAATCACTGGCCATGACACTACTGTTATCTCCTGGAAGGCTTTATGTCGAGGCACTAGAGAGGTTTTTGTGCTTTTAATAAAGGATATATTACTGACTACCTGGGAGCAATATCTGGTGAAGTGGTTTGCCTAAGATCACACAGGAAGCAAATGAAGGCTGAGGGACTCAAACCATGCACCACATAGACTAAAACTTGCAACCTTATCCTCTGTAGCAACTGTCAGACAAACATAATATCACCCTGGATGGGACTCAAACCCACAATCCATGGCACAGGTAGCTAATGTCTTAATCCCAGTGGTACCCCACTAATTACAATTTTACATTCAGAGAGGGTAACAGCAAGTTTCTCAACATGAAATCTGTTGTAATTTGCAATCCAGTGTACATCATAGGGGTTTATATTAGATTTGTGAAATTTGCAATAATAGCAGCATGGGGATGCTGTAAAAAAAACTTGGCCAGGTAAGCATTATGAACTGAGTGACTGCTGTCACAACCACTGTAACCTTTTCAAAGAAGTTTGCTAGTTTCAAGAGACAAGACTTGACCTTCACAAAAGTAAACCGGCTGGGGTCCAGACCAGTTAAGTTGTCCATGTCAACAAAAATGACTTTTATGATTATTTACACAGTTTTGCTTATAAGGATTAGGAGAGTAATGTGCCTACAATTAAATGAGTCTGTAAAGTGGCACACATGTATAAGGCAGTCATAACGGCTGTTCTCGAGGCATCATGCACATACCCTGTGGATAGATAGAGGATGAACAGTTTAAGTTGAGGCTTGCACAGTGCATTGGCACTGATGATGACATAGCTTGGCATATTATCTACCCACATGGAAATATTACTTCTTGCTTTGACAGGGATTCTAAGATTTGTTCCAAGGTGATTTTATGAGCATCCAGGAGAAACAATATGGGTAGGTGGTGTAAAGTTAACATTAAATTTATCTGCTAAAATACTGGTTATTTAGGCAGTCCAGTTGCATGGGGGATATAGCCGTTACTACAGCCCTGCTAACCTGGGTTCAATTAGCTTCTCAGGCAACTTATGGAGTAGCAGAGAGGATTGGTATGGCCTGTCCTGTGACGATGGGAGAGTGATATGCACATATGGACACAAAGTGATTTCAGCTTCATGGTGGAGACTAAGAAACCAATAAAGATATGCTGCACACAAGGGTCAGGGCTGAATGTTGATGTCAGCTCTCTTTGCAAAACTGGAGAAGTGGTCCATTGGAGTCTAGCATTGGACGATCCTGAGAAGGAGTTGTCAGGGCACACATCCCAGGGAAAAAGAAGTAGGCTTAAAGTAAGAAAGCCCTTAACTAGAAGGATCAACAGCATGATCTTAGGATCCTCTCTGGTCATGGCTGAAATTCGCATTAGACCATGGTTAACTGGAGTGGCCAGTAGGACAATCTCAGCGTATGAAAAACTCCAACTTAAGAAATTTTAATAAAACATCATGTTTTCAAGGTGGGCTTGCCCCCCTGCACCCCATACCCCCTACTACATACATATGCTGACTCTGAGATCACACAATCACAGAGAAAGGACATATTTCCATACCGCAAGAATTTTACAGTGTTGCACACCTGTCGACTATCTGTTTAGTCATCTGAATTTCAGACAACCTAGATATATATATATATATATATATATATATATATATATATATATATATATATAGACACACACACACACACAAACATATATATATATATATATATATATATATATATATATATATATATATATATATTTTATGTCAGAACATTGACTTTTCAGAAATTTACAAATTTCATATGGTCAAGACACAAAACAACAAAAATCTTTGCATGGGCCAAATCTTGATATGCTCCCCCACCCCCTGCATATTAAATATACAAACTATAAGATCGCACTACAGTGGGGAAAAGGGTAAATTCTCTTATCCCAAATGTACCGCAAGCTCCATACAAAAGCTTCAACTTTTCAGAAAGTTGATCATATGGTTTTAACTATATGAAATTTGACTTTCTGATAAGTCGATCTTCTAAACATGATCAATGTATATAATGCAAATGCCTAACTTACTAATTTTGGAGAATGATTTAACAATTTATATTTTATGATTTTATGTTACTTTTTACAGAGTGTTGCTGTTGCCATTTGTTTAAATGCAGACTATGCTGAAGCATGTAGTTTTCAAATATTATATATTACCCCTAATGAGAATAACTGGAAACTTATAATAAATAATTTGAGGGGTCCCATGCATGGGATAAAGCATTTAGGAGCTGCCTCTGCCCATTAGTAGTACAAGGGACAGCCTTGGGGTAAATTTTCTGTTTCCATCCATAGATCCAAGTTACACTTGAATATGGAGAGTGAAGAACTTTGTTTTTTTATGTATGAGGAGTCTGTTCCAGAGCAGCAGTATCCTCTGCAAGATATACCTGTCCCTCCAAACCATTATGTTGATGTTGCAGAAGAGGTTTATATTCAGAGACTGAGTGTTTCTGATGCCATTTGACTTGTTAATGTGCATTAGATCCATCAATATTCAGAGTGTCAGAGGATGTTTAGAATGCCAGAGACAGCTCACAGTTTAGCAGTCTGTAGGATACTAAGTATAATGACAGGGATTTCAGTAGGTTCATGTAGGACACATTGTCTAAGCTATGTATCCTTTTAGTGTGGTATATCTGTTGGTGTTCCAGTTGTTGCATGCATCTGGACAGATACATGCCAAAGGTGGCATTATACCCAGTGATTCACCTAATGACAGCTGAGTGAATGGGGACAATGAGATCCCCAGATCTAGACACAATCCCTTTCTTTATAAGCTAAGCAGTACAGACAGACTTTATTACAGCAATGGACACGTTGGTCAAAAGTTAGGTCACTGTCAAGTAAGTTCCTAAACCCTCAACAACTGGCTCAGCTCTTAGGAGTATATTGTTAATGTGGTAGTTCCCTGTGATAGATGACGTCCCAAAATAACAATAATTCATTTTTTGACATTTAGTTTTGGTCTATGATTTTGGCATAGGTTATTTACATGAGCCAAACCTTCCTGCAAGATGGCTAAGTCATTTGAGGATTCAACGACAGCTCCTATCTAACAATCATCTGCAAACTTAGACAGCCATAGCTTTTTGTATTGGCTTTTATTTCAGAAAAGTAGATACAAAATAGGAGAGGTCCCAGTACAGAGCCCTTGGGACTCCACTGGTAAATGGCTTCTTTGTGGTGGTAACTTCACCTATTTTAATTTCTTGCATTCTGTCTGTGAGACAGCTGGCAATCCAACATGTAACATAGAGGTTTATTCCCTGATTATTTAGCTTTGCTATCATGCTTGAGTGGTGAATTGTGTCAAAAGCTTTGGCTAGGTCAATTAAATGTTTAAGTGTTATTAAAATTAATACATGAATATTAATATTTACTAATAATAATTCAATATTCAGATATTGAAAGTTTAAGTTTAGCAATTAGACAACTCTGTATGCTGCACTGGTTTAAGAAGTAAAACTGGAAAGAATGTGTTTAGTAGTCTTCATATAGTTACCTTTCATTGTTCTCTGCTAAACAAACTTTTTAATACAATTGCTTATAAAGTTTCATACTGTAATACTGTTCCATGCTATTGTGATCCTGTTCTCATCTTTACAGTTTAACGTAAAAACAAAAGCAAGTATAAATGCCTCTATTATGAGCTAATAAATCGGAAAGACTAGAATCAGGCAAACTGATTTGACAAGGAGCACTAGAGACAACTGTAGAGGGTAATTTCTGTATATATATTTCTCCGTGAAAAGGATCAAGGGTCATTATTTAGGCGAGGATTTCGATATTCGAACACCATATGGGCGACACCAAATGGTTGAATATTGAAAGCCTTGCAAGTGTGAACAAAGATTTCTGTAGGGAATTCTTCCCTTTAGTTCAACATAGTGCTATCTCGGAGTTGGTATATTTAAGTAGCAGGGGGTGTTGGGGGGTGCAGGGGTTATTGCCCCCTGCTCAGAGCGACCAGGTAGGATTTTGTTTAATTTGTACATTTTTTTTTATTTTTGTTTCGAAGTTTCACAACTTTGCTCATATGATGTCGCCCATATGGTGTTTGAAGTTGTGAAACTTTGTTCTTATAATATAGATCTCATTATTTCATGATATATGTTTACCTAAAAAAGTATTTATGAACACATACTAAAACTTTAGTACTATACAAACCACTGGAAGAGATGCAGTACTTCTTTATTTGCAGCAGCTACATTTGTATTTATCACTGGGAGAGGAATGTAGTCACAGTTTAAAATGCTGTGGACTTGGTGTCATCCCTAGTGCATTAGGAACAAGTTCCATATGATAACAGCTACTACAAACAAGGCCCTTTCCTCTCTTGTAAGTTAAGACATAAGGGAGAAGAATGACATTTGCACCTTCGGTATATAACTTTTTTTGGGGGGATTGTGTATTTGTGGATGTGTGCGTGTGTGTTTATTGGAAGGAAACTGTGTGCAAGTGAAGAAAAGAGGTTTTGGAAGAGGACTTCACATGTAAGCGAGAAAATGAGAAGTATCTGTTGTTAGTAGTTTTGTTGTGCTAGTCTAACAGAGAGATGACCAATCAGATTTGATTGAACACAGTATGAGGTAAATTTGTGTTAGATGGGAGATCAAGATTAAAGTATCAAAGCCATATGCAGTTCTGGAATCAATACACTTTTTGGGGGGTGACGTTGTAAAATTTGTGAGATTGACGCCTAGTCAATCTGAATCAGTCTTTCTTTTCTCAGAGATTTTCTAATATTTTATGTAAGGGGTTTAAGAAAGCACAACGTCTACATAAATTACTATGTATCCAAACTGAGTGACTCCTTCCACTCTTACTACCTGCAAACACAGATGAGGAGTGCGGAGGAAGGTTTTTAAGTCGTAGAAGGGTATTGCACATCCTTAGTCTGCTTTTACTGAACTTTATTCTTACACATCTGTAGTGTATACAGAGACAGTTTGCTGACTTCCTTCTTAAGAAGAAGAGTTTGTATTGTACTGGCGCACTAAGGAATAAAACTTAGGCCACTGATATTAGCTGACAAAGTATTTAAGAGTAGACAAAAATAGCAAAGGTTCTAAAACTGATACCAGTTGTATGCCTGAAAGTAATGCTGAGATGTTAGAAAATGTATCTAGTATGTTTTTATAATGAAGTAGATAAAATAATATAACCATTCAAGACTCAGAGAAAAATCCAGAATGTCTTCTACTTATGAAGTTCATGCATCCCTCCTGAAAATATACGCAGATATTTCTTGAACAAAATGATTTGGGTGATTGCCATTTTTTCTGGTACTGTATCCACTCAGATTAAAGTCATGATGTATCTTTTGTAGTGCAGAAACTCATTGCCCCATAAATGTTTATTAAATCTCCTCTTAAACTTCTGTACTTCAAAAAATACATTCCAGACTATCTTAGCCTTTTAAACTTTTTATTTCCCTCACTTATTTTTTATTTTTATTTTATTTATTAAATTTGTCAAATTGGGCAGTGGACTAATTGTCATGGGACCCAATTCTGCCATAACCTGTGATTTATAGTAAATAGATAAACCCCCAATGATAATAATGAAACCACAAATAAAGCATACAATAACACATTGAAGAGCACTGCAGTAGTACATGGTGACAACATGTTGGTAATGAAACCACAAATAAAGCATACAATAACACATTGAAGAGCACTGCAGTAGTACATGGTGACAACATGTTGGTAATGAAACCACAAATAAAGCATACAATAACACATTGAAGAGCACTGCAGTAGTACATGGTGACAACATGTTGGTAATGAAACCACAAATAAAGCATACAATAATACATTGAAGAGCACTGCAGTAGTACATGGTGACAACATGTTGGTAATGAAACCACAAATAAAGCATACAATAACACATTGAAGAGCACTGCAGTAGTACATGGTGACAACATGTTGGAGGCACAGGCATTTGCAATTAATGTAAACAGTACAGAATTAAAGATCAAGTGCAAAGTTTATTTTACCATTTCTTTTTGTTATAATTATTCATTCATCTTGTAAAGGGGGTTCCTATTCTAAAATGTGTAGTTTTTACTTTAGGTATTTCAGTAGAACTATATTTATTAAGTTTAATAAATCGGTGTTATTATTTTCTGTATGCTGAGGAGAAACTGTCCAATTACTTCCTGATTCCATGCAATCCAGCCCCACCTTCTGAAGATGCAGGAGAGGGGAGAAACAGTTTATAGTAGGTTGGCATGCTTTCTGTAGTCTGTAGTACATTTCATTATAAAGTAACCAAAACGCAGCACAATCAGTCAGACAAAAAATGAGAACGCTATAATGAAGTGAAAGGTAACAAAAGTAACACTGAACGGGATATGATTCTTTCTAAGGTGAACAGTGCTTCACATACAGTGTAATAACTTTTAGGGAGAAAACTATGAATGTGTGAATCACCTCAATGAAAACATTTAGACTATGTTATGCATTGGTGAAAATGAAGATGCAGTATATAGATCAATCCATAGTAGAAAACTGTTCACTATGGTGTGACAGACAGGTGTTAACAAAATTGTGACATCTAGGTTACTATACTGTTTGCCAAGTACAACAAACTTTACTAGGAAGTTATTTGTAGTTCACAGATTGCAGCAATTATGTTCTGAAATCAGGAACAAGATAAACTTGTAACATCTAGTTAAAAATGAGAATGATCAATTTCATACTTCACATGGAAAAAAATCTCACTTGACATCTTACAAAATACTGTATAGATACATTAAGGAATGATGATTTTGCTTAACTAGTTATATACACTAGAAATTAATGTCCATGTTGTGCTGAAAAGGAGCTTCTCTAAACACACCACACTAGATACAAACTACAAGTTACATTGTTCTTGTTCCCTCTCCTTACTGGCAAACTTAAAACATACCACAGTGATTACCCAAGGAATGGGAGGGACGTTGTTTCATAGTTTACAAAACAATAAAATTCCATTTTCTTTAGATGAAATCTGGGGATTATAACAGTAAATTTTAAATGTAATTTCTGGTCATTACTGGGACTTCATTATAATTTTTTGTGCATTTGTATTAAAAATTAAAACAGATTTTAGGGATGTAACACTCAATAAAAGAAAAACTCAAAGGATTATAATTAATAATTATGAGCAGAAATACATTTTGTGGTGAATGAGTATTCAGGCCTAAAATTCCAAATTTCATGAAAATATTGTATTTTTCTAGCACTCAGACAGTCTAAATTTCAGTTTTACCAGTATTTGTTCTGGAAAAATGGAAAATCAGTGCATGTGGGAATGAGCAAAGTAGTATTCCATAAACACGGCATTTTCATTTTAGGCTAGGATTAGATACATTCTAAAAAGTAAATCCCCCTTACTTCAATAACCATGCATTTGCCATCTTCCTGATTTGTTAAGAATAGAGGAAGTATGTTTCAGTTTTGGGAGCAAGCAAGAATAGAAATGTTTAAAGCTGTACAAAATACCACTACCCTAACACATGGTCAAGGCTAAGGAGGACGGAGTTTAAAGTCACTGAGTTTACCTCCCTGATGTTGAACTTCGCAACTGATATCCTATTAGAAACTGCAGCTGCTGTTGTTTCTGTTTTTGTGATGCTGGTGAGTCAATGTGTGGGGATTTTTCTGTTTTCTATATAGATAAGTGAAAATGAAGATGATACATATAATACAAATTTTTTTCTTGTAAGTTTTGTGCTGTTGAGACATTTAGTTTCTTCTAGTTAAAGCTTCAGTGGATTTAAACTTGACAAAATGTATAGTGAGTGAACAAAATACTGGTTCTACATCTTTATAAACCTTCAGGGATGTGAGTGAGTGAGCTGATAAGACTCCACAGACAGGAACAAACAGGTTGTAGATCTCTCACCCAGTCTGTGAAGGTCTGCCTCTTGCTCGTGGAAAGAAAAAAATGAAACAGTGGGGTACACAAAGGGGAGTCATACAAAAAATAAAAAAGGAAAATTATCACTGGGGCCCTACAAAATTTTGCATCACAGGCATAGTTGTATTTGTACTCTGATAATTTTACACCACAGGCTGAGTGGCCAGTTTATTTTATAAAATTTGGCATGTCCTATGGTAAAAATATGACAGAATGATTTGTTGGGATGGTTACACCATATTTATCTATGTATCATTCAGGACCATCAAGTCGAATAGTGAATTTTCTTAGTTTCCTTTTCAGTTAAAACTGCTGATAACCAGAAAATTGACCAATGTAAATTATAGGTCTATTAATTTCTATCACATTCAACTACTAGTTCTGGCTTTAAATTCCTTCCACTAGAAGGTATTAAGTTTTATAATGCAGATATGTAAGTAGTCCAACTGGGATCAAGAAACAGAATGTCTAATACCTTGAGAATGCAATTGTTATACTCAAATCTCTTTTGTCAACTACTGAGAAAGATTTATTTATCATACCATATATGTGTGATATGCATGCATTCACTTTCATACTTGATGTAATGTACTTTATTCTCTGACTCTCTGATACTATTTGATAAGTTTGATATATTCTCTTTTCCCTTAAGTATTTTTTGTACTGATAAAAAGCATATACGTATGACCAAATGAATACTTTTGTGTAGAGAATTCAAGACATAACTAAACCTGTGAGACTGCAAAGACAGTGCATGGACATGGCATGAGAGTGGAATTTAGAGGGATCTCATCCTAATCCTAACTAATCACAACATCCAGAAAGATCACAAAACCTCTTGACTTCATTCAGCCATGTGTAGAATGACCTATCCATGAGCTTTATAATTCATTGTTATGGAAAAACATATAGCAGTTTACCAGAGAAAATTAAGGTTATGGCTTGATTTCTAGTTTCACCCCTTAGTACTGGAAATGAGTCCCTCAATCTCCATCTGCACACCATGTAACTCCAAGCATTTTCCTTAACCACACAGTGCTCCTGCGTCTTCACACAAACAAAGTGACAACCTAACAGTAGTGGTACAGTGGCTGCTGTATGTGCAGGGATATACACAAAACAATTCTTAAAAGGATGCCATCAGACTGGTTCAGTTTCTTTGCAATATTGTGTAAGGTCATACAGTTTCTCTGTTTGCAAATTACTACATTTTTCAAAAGTGAATTTAATTACTTAATTCTTTATTACAAGACTGCTTTGTACCTTGGTTGTGGCAGTGCAAATATTATACTGATACATAAGGGGGGCTGTTGGAATATAGCACAGAATTACAGACCAGTTAGTCTCACATCACTTTTCTCTAAATGTGTTGACAGACATTTACCTCTTTTTAAAATTAATAATCAGTATTGCAGTTTTACTGGCATTACACAACATGGCTTCTGCAAGGGCTGCTCTATTTTATCACACTTACTACAGTTTTATGAACTTATACTACAGTTAGATCTGATGTCTAACCTTGTGTGAAAAGAGAAATCCTCTGTTTCTAGAAGTTACTTGAGCTATGCATGTTGCCAAGGTCAGGGATGTTCATCAAGATAAAGCACAGATGGACTGCTGCATAACACCATGTGTAGAAATACTGACATATAGTGCAATCTGCTAGCTAAGGGAAGGGACAACAATAACAGCATGTAGGCACAATGAAGGGTTATATAAAATGATTTTTAGGTAAAACACAGGTAGACTGTCATATGCCATAAGAGTGGAAATACACCTAGAAGTAGCAGCTAGCCAAGGTTTTTAACACCTAGCATGACGTTTATGTATGCTGAGCACATACATAAAGTGATTTAGAATTAAAGCACAGGAGGACTATAACATATCACCAAGTATGGAAATACACGTAATATAAGCAGTCAACTCACAGAAGGGGCAGCTACAATATTTAGTCATACTGAACACTTACATAAAGAAATTTTTAATTAAAACAAGGGTGGACTGTTACATACCGCCTAGTGTAGAAATATAAATTACAGAAGAAGTTCAGGGATACTGAACATTTATATAAAGTAATTTTAAGTAAGATGTGCTTCAGTTTTTGTAGAACAGAGTTACTCTAAGCTGTTTTCCAGCTGCTTCACGTATGTACAGAGAGAGAAAGCACTCTTTTTAGTGCCTACACTTTACAATCTAGTGCGACTCTTGTAAATATTAATGCAAGGTCATAAAGAAATAAACAACATATATTAAGGGGAAATTTTCTTTCATTCATTTTTATTTTTCATTTCTACTTATCTTGGTTCAAACATTACATACATTTGATAAACTGTATTGCCCATAATATCTGGCTATAAAGCTGGCAAGTAGAAGCTTATCCTAAATTCAACACGGACTGGTTTCCTGCAAATTAATTTTTCAAAACAAATAAATGTACCCACTAAAATAGTTTGCCATTGAACTAGGCAAGGTACTAGCTGTAAACCTACTCAGCATGTTCACTGATTGTTGCTGTCTAAAACAGTGGAGAGGGGAAACCCTGCTCCACACAGCTTTGCTATGCTTAACTATGCAATGCCTATCTACCCTACCCTCTTTTCCACTCATACCTGTGCTTTCCTGTGCTCTGCATCCTAATCCAGTACTCTTTCCCACCCACCCCTGCACCATCTTCTTTACACCTCACTAACCCATACCCCTCTGTCCATCCTTTCCTAAACACTTCTTGTCTAACTTTCATCCCTTCCTCTAAATTAGTGAATCATATTTGTTTATAATTACTAAATCTCATCACTTTATTAAAGTTAGCTAATCTATATGCAGAACTTTCCTCTAATGGGTACCAAGCTCCAGTAGCCTACTTCCTTTCCCCTACACTCACATAATTCCTTTACACCTCACTAAATCATACCTCCTTCATATCTCCTTTTACACTCATACCCTGTGTACTCAATAAAGCACACACTTTCCTCTGAGTTAACAAATAATTTACTTTAAACATAATATTCTCAACCCATCATCCACATTATCCAATTTGCCTGTGGAACATTTTCATTTTAACTAATATGGGTATACCAAAGATTAAACTATTTTCTCTACCAGTAGCCATTCTGTTAATTAGCTCTCCATCAATATAACAATGCAGAAATACCACATCTGATGTAGCCCATAAAAACAGCAATACAACATAAGCAAACTTTACAGATATCAGAATATCAGAATGGCAGGCTACTATTAGCTATTGCTACCCCTTAATAAGAAGAAATTTTAGCATAATGCTGAAATCTTTTTTTTTTTTTACCAAACACAACCTTTTTATTCCATAGAAAATCTGTAGACATGTTTAATAACAATTACTGTTTTAGTTCCATTACTAGCAGGAGACAACCATGTAAACCTTGGGACTACAACTATAATTACAACAACACTAATAGAACATTAACATGTTTGCCCAGGGTATATCAGTGTAGAAAGCAGTAATAATAAATGGTCACAAATGGATCTTTAGGTAACTGAATATAAAAAAAATAATAACTTTAATAGAAACATGGCTCAAGGATTTCGCTATTGATATCACCTCATATATCTATTGATTTCACTCTGTTCTTGGATAAAAGATGATGACCTAGATATGATGCTGATACAGCTACTTTATTGAGAAATAATTCCAGCTTGTCACCAATATTCATAACAAGAAGTAATGCATCTTCTGATAACAAAAGAGCCAAATTTGGTACTTATTCTAACTGATTTAGGTGGACATATTAAAATTATTATACATGTCACTTAAAGTTCATCACACCATCCATCAATATTTTATGGATACTTGAAACAACCTGCTGCAAAACATAAAGCATCACAAACTTAAACTACTGGGTTAGATTAATCACAAGTGGAAGGGGCAATACATGACCTGACTTAACAGTATCTTACAGTACACAGCTTAGCCTAAGTAGTAACTAAAGGAACAAGGCCTAACTATGTGGCTAATAAAAACCCTGCTCTGGATGTAGTTGTAACAAATATTCCTGACAAACTGAAATCTATGTTTATATTGTATAATAATGTAAGTGATCTCTCTCATTCCCGTTTCCTAGACATTAAAATCAGGATTACTACAAGAATCCCCTAAAGACATCCTTCTTTCATAACTTGAGAAACTAGAAACAACTGAAGTTCATAACTGCTTAGATCCCACAGCAGTTCTATCCACAGTTCTATCACATCAATGGAAGAAAAGCCGTATACCCTATTGAGAGGAAAAATAATCAATAAGGGTTCATAATACAGCCCAGTCAGAGTAGAAAGGGGCTCAAAGCAATTTAAATAAGCAAACAAATTAGAAGAGTTTGAAATGCAACACTAGAATAAAATGAAAACTGCTAAGGTTCATTATGTTAGAAAACCACAAGTAGCTTACTTAAATTTACCCAACAAATTCTGGCAAATATACACTTTTGGTACAAACAAAAGAATTTTCTAAAGCTTCATCATGCAAAATAATGGCCAAGCAAATAGATGGGATAAAAAATAAATTACTCCACTTTTCAATACATTAGTGCTAATTCAAAATGTCCTCATTGCCACATCAGTGGCTGCCCTGCATAACACTGTGAACCACCCTCCCTTCTATTTCAGAAAAATTCAAAATCTTTAATCAAAGTACTACATGGGAAACTAGTTACCTCCTACAATCCTGATTCTGATATTAAGTAGACTTGCTCAGAACTAGCCTCCATGATATAGAGGATTATGTGTGGGTCGCCAGTCATAATCTTATTGTGTTTGAGATATGGATGCCAAGAAATTTACCTCAAGAGCAAAGCTTGAGATTTCCATGTTGAGAACACAGAATAATCCATAATTCTTTGCATGGAGAGTTATCTGCTGTGTGCTCTACTAGTCAATGAAAATTAAAATTAGCAAAAAAAAAGCTGTCTTCTGCCAGTAAAGTAGAGGGGAAGACGTTGTCCTTATGTACTCCTATGTAAGCGAAGCTGTGTGAACCAAAACAGTTGGTTAAATGTAACAGACAGCAGGCAGAATCGGGAGCTGAAACAAAGCTGTTAAATGTCTGCTGCTGCTGTTTACTTGCCTGCACTGTCTGCCTTAGTGACAGACTCAATGTTAATAGTACATATGGGGTGCTTATAAACTCCCTTCTATGCATTGTTAATGTCAGGTCTCACACTAGAGTAGTGCTGAACCAGGATGTAACTTAACCATTTTTTGAGCATAGTTATGGCACTCCATGCACTACAAGATACTTAAGATCAATTAAATCCTTTGGGGAAACTCTGGCCATTTGGCCTTGTATTTTTCAATGAAGTGAGCTTTGGTTAGGTCTCAGCATTATAAGACCAAATATGACAGGTCTAAGATACTTAGCAGAAATTTTATTTCAGAAGTCAATTCATTAGCACCATTGATTCTTAGTGGTAATGATGCATCCGCATGTTAGGTTCTGTTTGAAAATGTTTTCATGCCTGCAGTAGATAAATGTAAGAATACTGTTAGAACATGGGATTGAAACATTAATCTTCCATTGTGGCATAAATGCCACACAAAATTGCTGAAAGGTAAAAGAAAGATAATCTAAGAACATTGTTAGAACATGGGATTGTAATATTAACCTCCAATTGTGGCATAAATGTCACCAAAAACTGCTGAAAGGTAAAGGAAAGATATTTGCTATCTTCAAAAGACTTAACATAATCTATGCATAGAGGACATTTATAGCCAGGCTAGACAAAGATTAAACTATGATTTAAAATCTGCTAAACCAAGTTATGAGAATCAGCTGAGTGAAACAGTAAATAGCAAGATTTTTTTTCTATATTAATAAGAGAAATAAGATGATATTCAAGGGTATTTGGTTCCATATTAAATGAAGGAATTTGGATTAATGAAGGCCCAAAGCTAGCTAATATCTTTAATGACCACTTTTCTAATATAGGTTCCTCAGCAATATCCAGTAATTCGAATTTATGTACTACAGCCACTTCTGTCATTAATGATCCAGTTTTTACTAAAGATATGGTGTTGAAATCAATGTTGTGAATGAAAGATGACAGTAGTCTGGATACTGATAATATTTCAGGACATTTCCCTATCCAAGACAACTAAATATATCACATTTTATCTTACTAATTTGTTTAACCTTTTAATTACTGCTGGCTTTGAACCTGAAAATGGAATTTAGCTAATTCTATACCTATCATTAACGGAGTCACAGTAGATAAAATAACAAGTTTTAGATCAGTCTAACATTCCTTTTAAGCAAAAGTTTTTGAAAAAGGTTTACTTAAATTATGGTGGCTGGTGGCAAAAGTTGGCCTTTATGTGATCAATGTGAGCATGGATTTATTAAAAATAGGTCCACTTTTATCAGTATAGTGGATTTTTATAATACTGTTAGCAGAGCTTTAGACCTGATGCAGTGTAGGGGATTGTCTATATTGAGCTCTCCAAGGCTTTTGATTACATTCCACATCACGTTTGCAGTCTTCTAAAAAAAAAAAATGTATTTAATAAATCTTTACATAGTAATGTGGGTGGCTAATTGGCTGAGCAAGAGTGAGTGAAAATGCACAGTTTATTTCCACACTCGTGAAAAGTTACTGATGATATCCCCAAGAGATCCGTACTTCGACTAGTTTGGTTTAATACTGCATTTTCATCAATCTCAATTTCTAAACCTTATTGAATACCAAAATAAACTGATGATATCAAAATAACGAGGATGCTAACTATTTCAACAATTATCTTAGAAGATTGTTTAGCAGGAAGAAGCCACTAAGTAAATATTACACATGCTAAGTGTGGTTTTTGGGAAAATGTAAATATCCCAGCATATCCTTGCTCTGCCTGCCTCTGGCTTACTCATATACAAAAAATGACCATGGAAATCTAAGGCTGGGCTTCTTAAGGTCACCACAGATCATTAGCCGAGTCAGTACCTATGAACTTTTCCTGTGCAGCATCTTGTCATCACCATGAAAGATGTCCCAGTACAAACTAGAAATTACTGACTTCAACAGTTGACTCAGTAATTTGTATCACTCTAACGTTATCTGATGTGTACCTGCTTGGCAGTAAATGGGTAACAGTACAGCCTGCTTTACCAGGGATGGCCTGTACATCTACCTAAAAAACGTCTGTATATTGGACTAGAGTATCTCTTTTATGTAGAATCAGTCCTTTAGACCTTCAAGTATAACAAATCTCAGACAGGTCTGTATCAGTTTGGGACATCTAAACATTAGAAGTCTAAGTAAGAAAATGGATACCTCTGAGGGCATCCTGTCCTTTAAGCACAAATGCATCTATATGCTTACTAAAAATTAGCTCTAATGCAGTGATAATACTTCCTCCATACCTGTGTTCAGTGCCTATCATTTGTTTATACCATGTGACAAGGGTGGAAGTGTAACCATACACATTTGCAATCACATTATCTTACAGTAAATCCAGTATAATTGCCTTATACTCCTGGGTATTCTCATGCTAATAAGTAAACCCAACTACCATAACATTGCAAAGTAGGACACCATCTATGCCTCCTGCTGGCTATGAGGCATATCTCAGCCAACTGGAGTTCTTAATTATTGAATCAAACACCACCTTCCTGGGTGATTTTAACTACCTATCTATCAAATGGCAAACAAACACTGCCAACAGCAAATATGAAGAGGTTCCAAAACTTTATCATTACCTATTCCCTTGGCCAGACAGTGCCTTCATATACAAGGATTTGCAATCTCCTCAATACTGTCTGTTCCTCAGACAAAGTCTCCCCCTCAACAATTAAACTAGACCACCAGTCCATCATATGTTCCCTAAAAATCTAATCTAAGAAACCACCAACCCCACTTTATTCAGGAATTTCTCTAAGACCAGCCCCCTTCCAATCTTTGATGGCCTAAGAAAATTTAAAAGCTCCTACTTTTACTCCCACCCTAACTTTTTTTTGCTGGAACTGTCCCTATCTGATAGAAATATGATGGTAAATTTAAAAATAAGCCCTTATAGTGAACCCAAATATCAATACATTTGACAATAAGAGAAAAAATAAGTTTGGCCCTAAGGAATTGCCCCTCTGCAAAAACACTTGCTTTTGGTTTAGCCCGTTCCAGAGTAATTCCAGTAGCGTATGCAGGATTTGTTGCATGTTTCAATTGTAAATCAATATACTGACTGTCGACGTTGTAGTCATTCAACAGGTTATCATACATTCAGATACGTACATACGCACACTAGCTGTGAAGAGTCTCTTTGTATCATTATGGATGAACACTGCTGAGTGCAGTATGACTTGCTAGTAGGGTAACTTTGACACCAGTTGCCTAGATCTAACCTATAACAATTGTACTTATATTTCCTAGTGAAGTATGTTTTCAAGAGTTTTTGGAGGAGTTAGCTTTTGGTATTTTATTTATTTTACATTTGTTAACTGGGAAATTCCAACTGGGCCAGGTCCATTTGCAGCGGAGGCCCGGGGAGAAAAGCTCCAGCATCAAGTTATACAAATACAGTACATCCAGCATAATACACAAAACAGGTTACATCATGTATGCTGAGCATAGTAATATAACAAGAAATTAATAAAAACACTCCAGTTAAAAGAAGATATAGAACATAGGTAAAAGACAATGTCAGTTACAGTACATCCAGCATAATACACAAACAGGTTTTATCATATATGCTGAGCATAGTAATATAACAAGAAATTAATAAAACACTCCAGGTAAAAGAAGATATAGAACATGGGTAAAAAGACAATGTCAGTTATACATTGGTAAGAGAAGAAAATTTATCAAGTAAGATTCTATAGTTAAAAGTACACTTTCAGATGACCATGCCTACAGGGGATCAGAGATCCAGCATGTGATCAGAGAGGAGTTTGGGGAGTTAATAGTAGTATGGGTAGGGTTATGTGATACAAGGGCATAACCAGGTTGTTGCCAAGGTACATTACCTGAGAATGTAACTGAAACACTTGATAATGATCAGTCACTGTATGCTGCTTACCTGGATCTAGCTAAAGCATCTGATACTATCCCTCACTCTGGCATAAACTCACCTACTTAAATATAACACCCCTTGCAATCTACTGGGTAGCCCAGTGGTTTAAAAACAGAGCCTACACAACCAAGATCAGTGGCACACTTCTCTTTAAAGGGCTTGTTATCAGTGGTATTCCACAAAGTTCCACACTGGGTCCACTACTCTTCCCCATACACATATATCTATGATGACATCAAGGATATGTGGCTGTCAGAGTTTGCTGATGAGTGTAAACGCAATGCCATCATTTATTCTCTATCTGATGCCTATATCCTTTAAGAGGGTCTAACCCACACTAGGACTTAGTAGAAACATTATGAATTCATACTCAACCCCAAACAATGCTGTACTTTTTCTTAAACAAAAATACTTTTGAACCTGCCATACAGATAATTACATTTCAAAGTTGATACTGGTATTAGAGACCTAGGTGTATTCATGGATAAATAGTTCTCTTTTGATCATCACTTACCAACTACTTTTATGAAATCTTTCTATTTAGCTAATAATTCTGAAATCTATATCTTGTAAATCCAAGGAAGTTATTGCCCCCAGTCATACCATACAATACCAACAAACATAATATCATGCTTACCTTTGTCATATACCTACTCAAATATATTGCCCAACAAGAAAAAAACTAATGATTTCTAATCATGTCTGAGCTCCTTAAGTTATACAGAGTGTCTAAGAACCTTACCCCTTTACTTCATCTCTTACAGACCCCTACAGAATGACACCTGCCTGGTCAAACAAGACTAAAAGGAACCTAATTCTGAATGATCTTATGCATCTTCAAAAAAAAAAAAACATTAACAGAATCAAAACCCACTCAAAAGACATAAATCTACACTATAATATTAAGAGAATCTGCTGACAGGATAGAGATAACTCCCAAAAGATCCCCTACCCATAGACCCTGAGCTATTAAGAGAGGCTAAAAGCACTGTCCCTTTATTCAGTATGTTACAGACTCCTGAAAGTATCTTCCATGCCACCTGAGAGCCAGTTCTCCTAGATCTTCTGTATCACTGCAAGTCTGACATTCTACAAATACCAGAACCAGGGAAATACATCTTCAACAGCAGATAAATGAAATGTGATAGAGAGACACATTTGACATGTGTTGATAGGTTTATAAGCAGTTACTAGGCTACTAGCCCTATGGCCTTTATAAATCTAACCACATCATACTCTTGCTCCCTTACTGACCAAGTTGTATGGTCTATATTTGCAGCGCGAATCTATGATCAGCACTAACTGCCCTTAAATGCAGTACCTCTACCACCTCTGGAACAGACTGATTTTGCAAGTTAAGCATTTTGACATACTATCATTATTTAAACAAAGCTTGGATGATTGGATAGGTACCCATAAATCTGCCCAAAACTGACAGGCCTAGCTATCCTGGAGAAACGTGGGTATGGTCAGAAAGTGGGTACTGGCAAGGCGTAAAAGCAATATTCAAATGCCTTGAAATTTCTATGAACCTATAAATAAGTTCCCAAGCCTTGTAAAACAAAGTTACTCACTGTTTTTAAAGTCAACCTTTAACAGTTGATGGGAACCATGAATTCAGTTCTGGGCCATCCTGCCAATTTATAGAGGACGCAAGTACTGGGAATTGCAGTGGTTAGGATCCTAATGGTACAACTGATTACGTGCTTAGAATAAACATATGAAAATATAAACATATAAGTCAGAATGTTCTCTAAAACTTTTGTATTGCTAACTGTGGAGTGAAACTATAGTAGCTTGTTACAGATACAAGGCTGTATTCACTACAAGGCAAGATACAAGACTGTATTCACAAGGCAAATACACTTGATGTTACTACGGTCTCCCTACAACCACCCAAGCTTAATAATTCTTATTACCAAACTACAGATTAACAATAACAAATGTATAAACATTGTCTGCATTTAACTCCCCCCAGGTAATAACACAAACATCCTAGAGGAAATCCTCCACTGGTTATCCAGTACCTACCCTGGCGTAACTATGGTGCTTGGAGATTTTAACATTGATTGGAACACCTGTTCCTCAGAATCTCCTACAACCCATGTCAACTTACATGGTTTTACGCAGCTCATATCCTCCGCCACCAGGATAGGCAAACCCAATAAAAAAGACAGTATCCTAGATTGGATACTTATCAACAGCCACCCCTACATGTACAAGTCAGGGACCCTCCCAGATGACCTAAGTGACCACTTACTTACATACATTATCAAGCACAAGGTGGACAACCCCACCAGACCACCTTTAAAACCAACAGAAATAATAAGAACTTCAACTCCACCAATTTTCAAAATGAACTTAAAGCTTGCAATTGGTCATTCCTAAAGCACCTTTTACTGGATGATGCAGTAGCATACTTTAATTCCATATTCCTTACTATTCTTGATTCTTACGCTCTGCTCGCTCCATTAAAACCAAAACAAAAACTGCGCTGTGGCTCTCAAAAGAGACCAAATTTAAAACCATAGCTAGAAATAAGGCATGTGACAAATGGCATGCCACAAAAGACCCACTAGATCAACTCAGATACTGACAGCTAAGGAATCACACAAAAAAATCTATTATACTAGACAAAAATCTTCTTCTACCATCTTCAACAAAAACATCACAACAAACCTCAAACGTTTTGACCAGGAATAAACAAACTTCTTCACCCAGGACAGTCCTCCACTCCTTTCCCGTCAGCTTCCAACCATAAATTCCCAGAAGATATTGCAAATACCTTCAATAGTTTCTTAACAGAGACTATCCAATCCCTAGCCACCCAACTGGCACCCAGCTGCTACAACCCAAATTCTGCCACAGCCAATACCCCACTCTCCTTTAGCTTTCAGCCTGTTTCTACATCACTTATCAGATCTCTAATTAAGAAATTAAAACCAACTACTCTACCAGCTGATCTCCTCCCACCACAGTATCTGCAAAAAGCAGCAGATGCCATAGCATACCCCATCTCCATCACAATCAACAGAACCTTATCTGAAGCTACCACCCCCTCCATTTGGAAAATATCTCATGTAATACCACTCCATTATAATTGTCCATAAAATTCTCAACCACCCTGATAATACGCCTGCACTTAAAAATATCATCAACCCTTACAGCAACCTGAGGCCACTTCACTTTTCTAATAAACCACTGGTTCAAACATCCAACATCAACAACTCTGCTGGGGGCTCTCTGTTTGCTAAATCTGTTGGCAAAACTTGGAACTCTCTTCCTGCTAGTCTTACTCTTGAACCCCCTCTTACTCAGCTCAAAAAAAGCCTCAAGCTATACTTTAAAACTCACTGGCTATAACCTTGATCAAAACCCGACTAGATCCTCCTCTATAGTCTGTAATCATGTTACATCGCCTAATCAATTTGTCAACACTGTTAACAATATATGATTATATCACCTGCTTGCTGAAATGGAGCCTGTAACTGTGTGTAATTTGTAATAATTTTGTGAGTTTTTACTATATGTTCTACCTTGGAGCTTTTCTCCCCGGGCCTCTGCTGAAAATGGACATGTATCCAGTTGGACTATCCTGTAAAATAAATACATTCATCATATTGTCCAATGCCTTAGAACTCTAGATTGCAATACTTTTGATTCAAAACTTCAGTAAATATTATTTTTATTATGCATTCTCATGAATACAAATACTAAGCATTTCTCTGTTGGCTTGTATACTTGTGTAAGCATTAACACATTGCTTCACTTGCAGAGATGCTTCTTCAAGGGCCAGATGCATCAAAGCAAATTTGCACGCAACTCATCAAACCCCACAGCAAACTGATAGCCAAGTGAATAAATCTCCAAATTATGTGTTATTGATAAAACATTTATTAATATTAAAGTGGGTGTATACCTTGCATGAAACTGAAAACAAAAAATCACTTTCATTGCCTACTTCTCTAACAATTACTGTTACTTTTTCCTCTTAATGGTATGTTCCATTCCATAGGTTGCTTTTCTATAACCATTTTAAAATGTTGTATGTTCTTTCTCTGTAATAATAAAGTGCAAAAATGAGCTTCCCTCCCCATCTATATTAATTCTACCATGCACAGAACAGCGTCTGTAGGCTGCATCAACTTGAATGCATACAGCACAGCTCCTCATGCTGTATTAAACTCTGTTTTGCACAGAGTAACATTTAGAAATGGTATTAATTCCACTAGGCAAAACCCAGCTTATTATTCAAAAGTACAGTGTTGCAAGTTGTTTTCTACAACTATGTTAAAATGCTGCACTTTACATCTCTGTAGTCACTAAGTAGGAACTAAAATGTTCAGCTCTGTTTGGCAAAATGAGGTTCCTGCCCCTGTGTTTACTATACTAAATCTATCAGGTACAGTTTTCCCAGCTATACAAATAAAACTGGTATCCAAATTAATATCTCTTCAAATTATGTGCTATAGACAAAAAAAATAATAATATTAATGTGTATATGTATGAAACTGAAAACAAAAGCACTTTCATTTCCATCTACTCTCACAATCACTGTTGTTTTTTACTCTTCATGTTATGTTCCATTCCATTTTTGATAGCCATTTTAAAATGTCGTACAAAGAACAGCATCAGTTTTCAAATGCTGTTTTGCTTCATAATATTCATCTACTGCAAATAAAATATTTCAGCTTCAGTCTAAAATCAGTTCCCTTTTCTTATACAGGAAGGTACTTGCACACTGTATTTACTGCACAACTCACCCATCACAGATACCTGTATATATTACTTTGTACAAAAAGCAGTGCATGGTCCAGCACAGTTCTCTTCTGTATTAATTCTATCATGTACACAATAGAAATTTTCTTTTAAAGCCAGTATGCATGTTAATTCCCCAATAAACAGTATAATAAATGGTGTTTGCCGACATGTAAAACAAAATGAATATTCTTCTTGCTTATAACTACTAGGTATCACAGAATATTGCTCATCAGTGGAAACCATGTTAAAAAATTTTCCTTCCCATTAAACATTGCATCAAATATTTACAATCACTGAAAAGAATTTGTAATCAAAACCATATTGTTGTATGTTGCTTTGGCATTAAATAATGTACCGAATGATTTTTGCAAATATGTAAAATAAAGCTATACATGCCTTTTGCTTACATTTGGCTACAACTGTCACTATCTGGAGTCAAAAAAATAATACTTGTCTACTCAAACCATTCTGCTGTACGTTAATCTCCATTTGTTGTTTGTCTTTGGGCTTTTTCCCGGTAAGGGGTCGCCACAGCGGAACTCTGGTCCGCTAATGATTGGCAGTAGATTTTTACGAAATGCCGATCGATGCCCAACCCTCAACGAAGGCATGCCCATTTACGCATGCATGTCTTTCGAACGCTACCCCACCGAGGGGAGGACATGCAGACTCCTCACAGAAGGCACTCCCAAGCCACGCCGAGAATCGAACAGGAGAACCTCTTGCTGTGAGGTAACAACGCTACCGCTGCATCAACGCGGCATACTGTATGTTAATCCCCATTAAATAATACAATAAATACTTGCCAACAGAGGGCATCACAGAATATCGTGTGTCCAACTGAATACTGTGCTAAGTGATATTTAAAAAAAAAACAAAGAAAATAAAGTGATATAGTCCTCTTGTTTACATTTGACTATAAGGTATCAGTGCTATAGCAGTTGTCAATAAAACACATATTACTGCAGGTTACTTCACTATCAGTGTACCAAATTAAATTTGCACATGTTGGCCATCACAGGACAGCACTTATTAATCAAAACCATGTTGCAGTATGTTGCTTCCATATTTATCAGTGAACCAAATGATATATGCAAACAGGTCAAGTAAACTGAAACATTCTTCTTACTTATACATAACTATCACAGAATAGAGCTCCTTAACCAAAGAAGAATTAATATAGCCTTTAGATGATAAGCAGATCTATGTATTACATTAATTCTAATACACATAGTACAGCTGCCTTTTTGTATTAATTCCATTATAGCCAATAATATATATCATCAAAAGTCATATGGCTTTAAATTGTTCTCCCATTAAACACTGCAATAAAATATATTTGAATATATTAAAGAAAGTTACACGTCTCTTGATTATAGTTTCCTATAACTTCTCAGTACTTAGTATCACAGAATAGTGGTTGTCAATCCAAACCACATTGATGTACTTTGCTCCCATTAAACAGTACATCAAATGATATTTGCAAACACTGGGCATCACAGGACAGTACGTGTCAATCGACATCACCTTGCTTCAATGTTATACACGGCACCACATGATATTTGCAGACATATAAAATAAAATAAAATGCATCTTTTGCTTATATTTGACTACAACTGCTTAGTGTTAGGCATCACAGAATAGCCATTGTTAGTCAAAACCACTGCATTTCTTTAGTACAGTAAACTTAATATAATCTTCGGCTGCTATGTGGATTAACAGGCTGCATTAATTCAATCATTCACAGCACAGCTCTCCATCAGTATTTCTAATAAAAACAGAGTAATACTTGTCAATCAAAACCATACTGCAATATGTTGTGCCTCCAGTAAACCACATCCTAAATATTTTCAAATATTTTCAAATATGTAAAATAATGAGAAAAATTCATCTTCTTCACCAGTGCATTAAATAATAAAATGAACTAGCATCCTAACAGCCCACTGTATCTTAATGTAACACTACATGTGTGCTGCAAGTCAACTGTTACTGACAAGTGATTACACATTCATACCACTCAGCATTAATCACTCTCTCCCCATTTGTCTTCGTTGTTTCTTTAAAATTTGTATTTTCCATTCCGAGTGAACTAGTGATCTTTTCATCAAAAGAGGACTTTCCTGTTCTAAATGGCTTGCCTTGCCCTTTCTGCTTCTGTTGATATTATCTGTAGTGATCTGTCCATGCTGATTTGTACTTTCTGAAAGTTTCTTCAGAATTTCTTTTGCAATATCCTGGTTCAGATCCACAACAGTTATCCGAATTTCTCTATATTTTTAGACAGTTCTCTGCATCCCTTCAGTAAAGGTTAAGAATTCATTTATTATATTTAGCCTTAGCAAAGTACTTTGGCACAATATTGCATTCTGGTACTATAAATGTTAATTTGCACATTACTTTATCCTACTTTGAGTCACTGAAAAGCCAATGACTAACCTAATGAATTCATGCAAGATGGAGAACTAATCCTAGATGAGATGCCAATCCATCACATGATGTGTGCACACATGTACACACATACACAAACACAACTATGGACAGTTTAGAAGATAAACAATTCACTTATGTGAAATTATTTGATATAGGGAAGACAAATAGATCATTCACATACAGGAACATGGACAAAGGGGACCAGAATAGCTCCTTGGCTTACAAAACAAACCAAAGATAAAATGTTCCTACAGAACAAAATTTGGGCAAAATGAAGAACCTCCAAAAGCCCAGCAGATCATCTCTACTTTAAACAGTTAAGAAATGCCATCAAAAAAGATATAATCTTAGACAAAAAAAAATATTATTCCCATCTTCAACACTCAAACTCTAATAATCCTCAAATGTTTTGGTCTGGCATTAATAAACTCCTCAAACCAGGCCAGGCTAGAACTCCCTCTCCCAGCTCTATCCCCCAATAACAACCCTCTGCAAATAGCTAATGCTTTCAACAATTACTTCATTGAAGCTATTCAAACCCTTACTAGAACACTTACACCCATTACACCCACTTCTACACAACATACCAACAATTCTCTTCCCCCCCTACATTTACAACCAGTACCAACTACCTTTATCTGCAAACTCCTTCAAAAACTGAAACCTTGCACCCCTTCTGCTGACTGTCTCCCAGCAGAATACCTTCAAATCGCTGCTAAAGCCATCGCATACCCTGTTTCCATCCTTATAAACAGAACTATCTCAGAAGGTTACGTCCCTTCTCTATGGAAACTCTCCCATATAATCCCCTTACACAAAGGAGGTAAATCCACTGAAATCTCCAACTACCGTCCAATTGCTTTTCTCTCCCCTTTAGCTAAAATCATGGAAAAATGTATCCACCATCAACTACTTCAACACCTTCTCCACAATAACTTGCTTGCTAATTGCCAACACGGTTTCAGACCCTTTCATAGTACTACATCTGCCCTGCTAACTTTTACTGACTGTATTAACAAGAATCGAAACAACAACTCTCTCATCTGCTCTATTTATTGACCTATCTAAAGCCTTTGACATGGTTAATCATAACCTACTTATCAATACACTAAAAGCACAACATTTAGACCAACAAGCAATCCTTTGGTTTAAATCCTATCTTGAAAACAGAAAGCAGGCAGTACTCTGGGACAATAAACTATCCACACCCTTCCCAGTGGACACTGGTGTACCTCAAGGCTCTATCCTAGGACCTCTTCTTTTTTCCATTTTCATTAATGATCTCCACACTGCTTTTCCTCAAACTTCCTGTATACAATATGCTGATGACTCTACACTTATCTGTACTGCCAAATCTTCCTCCTCCCTCCAGACCCTTACCCAAACTGTATTTAATAAAGTAGAAATATGGTTTACCCAACGCTGCCTCCTCCTTAACCCCAAAAAAACAAAACTTTTACTATTTACTCCCACCCGAAAATCACCGCAAATCCACTTTACCATTACCTCTAACAATGGTACTTGTATTTCCCCAGACTCTACTGCTCGTCTCCTCGGAATAACTATTGACCATAACCTTACCTTCGATGACCATGTTAACAATACTATAAAAACCATCAATAAAAAACTAGACTCTCTGTACAGAATTAAACCATTTCTTACCCCATTAGCTAGGAAATCTATTGCCCAGACTCAGCTTACATCTACCCTGTTCTATGCATCTGCCATATATACCAATCTATCTAAACATAATCTTTCCAAGCTGGAAATGAGCTATAATAACATAACTAGATTTGCCACTGGCTCCCCTTATAGAACCCACCACTGTTGCAACCTGCAACAACTCAGTTGGTTAGAACTACAGAACCAACTACAATATAATCAACTTCTGATTGCTCAAAAATTCTCCACCACCCTACTAACACCCCTATCCTTTCTAATCTGATCTCCCCATACAAAAATCTTACAACACTACGCTCAGTTAACAAGTTACACATTGCCAACAATATATCAAATAACAAAGCAGGAGATTCACTCTTTTCCAATGTGGTTGGTAGAATCTGGAACAAGCTTCCTGACACACTCACTTCTCTCTCCTCTACACAACTCTTTAAGAAACACCTCAGATATTACCTAAAAGGACAATGGCTTTGTCCCTGCTCTAAGCCTGATTAAAACATACTTTTACTTTTTCGCCCCCTCCTCTCATGCTTTTTAACAAACCCCACCCCTGTGAGTCACTGACTTTTGACTACCAACCCCTTTTTTACCTGCTCTTTGTCCTGCCTTGTCTCTACTTTATTTTTTTTCTTTTTCTTTTTTTTTCTTTTTCTTTTCTTTTCTTTTCTTTCCCTTACTTTGTGATTTTTGGATTTAAGTTTCTTGTCTCTCAAATGAATGTTGATGCTTAATTATGTTAACTGTTGCATGACTGTATTTGCAACCCCTCTGTAGAATCAAAATATGATTATGCTATATCTACTCTAATGTCTCTGTACAGTGTTCACAATACTAACTTCTGTACTTGTTATGCTGTACAATTGTAGCTAGTCTTTTTTTGCTAAGTTTTTAATACCTTAATGAATTTGTACATGGAGCTTTTCTCCCCGGGCCTCTGCTGAAAATGGATATGTATCCAGCTAGACTAGCTCGGTCAACAAAAATAAATAAATAAAAAAAATAAATAAATAAATTAAACACTGCAAAGAAGGTACCCCAGCATGAAACCAAAGATGACAAGCAAGTGCTGCAAGGGAGCAATGATAACACTGTGCCATTGAGTTGTGTGCCTTATAAATAGATTAATACAACTAAAAAATAGCATTTGATTAGATAACTGGGGTGCATAAATGGCTTTGTCAAATGAAAGAGCAAGTCATACAACAATCTTGAAGAAAAGTCAGAAATCAGAGCTGGTATTCCTCAAAGGTCAGATCTGGGATCTGCATTGCTGACATAAAGTTATGGAATCCTATCTGGATAGTCTGATTCTTGATTTACCCTTCTGCTTC